>NC_083709.1:67935000-67962500 GCF_033118175.1 Dama dama
CATTCCCGAAGTCGGTCACTTCCTCCCGTTGACGATTCATTTCCTCCCCACCATACTCTGTGGATTTTTCTGCTCTCATCTCATTCTTATGCTGTAACCTTACAGTCCAGTTCTCCAATGGGAGGCTGCAGAATCCAGGCAACATGCGCTTTACCTTGTACAAGAGCAACGACTCCACAAACCCCAGAAAGAGGAGTCAGCGGATCCTGGTAAGTGCTGCTGTGGCCAGTCACCGCCCCTCTGCAGACCTCAGGAGGCCCTCTGAGTGTGGGCTGATGTAGGAAGGAGTGAGAGGAGAAAAGAGGGGGAATAGCAGGTGAACCTTTGAAGAACGTTGTGCCCCAACAGGCTGGGTTGTGGAGACAGGCCCCATTCAGTGCACACTTGTGGTGAAGTGATGGCTTTTTATTAATTTGTTCAATCAACAAGCATTTATTGAGTCCCCAGTGTGGCCCTGGACTGTAAGGTGCTAGGGAAATAGCTAAGTCAGACCTGTCCCCACTCTGAGGGAGCTCATATTATAGAGCAGTGTTTCTCAGCCTCGGCACTATTGACATTCTGACCCAGATATGTCATTCTTTGTTGTGGGGGCTGTCTTGTGCATCACTGGATATTTAGTAGCTTCCCTGGCTTCTGCCCACTAGTAGCGCTTCCTAGTTGTGGCCAACAGAATGTCAGAAATTCCCAGATATCTGCATTCCCTGCTCTCGAGAGGTGAGAACGGGATGTGAGGAACTCATACATAAGTAAACAACGCTCAGGGTCCCAGGGGGAGAGAGTACACAGCAGGGCAGAGTGAGCTGAGTCAGTGAAGGGTCTGCTTGCCAGAATGTCTTCCTGGGGGAGGGTGTATGGGAGCTGAATCCTGAAGCATGGAGGAGGGTTTAACAGCTGAAGTTAGTACTACAGGTGAAGAGGACAAACATGGGGAGAGGGCAGGGCAACTTGGCTCTGATTGAGGGATGAATTCACCACCTCCATGGCCCTGAGGGGCTTCCTTGGTGACTGACTCAGTGGTAAAGAATCCACCTGCCAATGCCGGAGACGTGGGTTTAATCCCTGGGTCAGGAAGATCTGGAGAAGGAAATGGCAACCCAATCCAGTATTCTTGCCTGGAAAATTCCATGAGCCTAGTGGGCTACAGTCCATGGGGTTGCAAAAGAGTCACATACAACTTACTGACTAAACAACAGTAGCAGTGATCCTGAGAGCAAATGAGGAGCAGTCATGATAGAGGTGGGCAGAGAGGTTCCGGAAAGGCTTGGGCTTTGGTGTTGCCTGCAGAGTCGTTTTGTCGCTTGCCTCTAGCTGTGGAAGCCCAGGGCCCATCTCCGAGTCCTGAGGCGCAGCTCCACCAAGAGCTTTTCAGACTAGCTAGAAGCCAGTACTACTTGGGACTTTTCAAAAGTCCTCTTGCCTTTCCACCAGGGACACCCCAGACTCACTTAGAGATAGTGGAACTGGATCATCCCAAAGAGGCTCTCTTGTCTCATCCACTGCAGTTTGGATTCTAAAGCTTCTGCAAACTCAGAAAAGGGTGTCAAGATGTTTACTATCTTTCAACATTGGTTGTAATGGAGCCCTTTCTTCCTCTACATTTCAGGCAGCTGAAACAGACAGACTTTCCTACGTGGGAAACAATTTTGGTACTGGAGCTCTCAAATGCAATACTCTGTGCAGGTAGGGGTAGGGGAAAGTGATTGTGGGAAGTGGGGATGGTGGTGGTGGCTGCGGCCCTGGTACTGCTCTCCTCTGACTTTATTTTAGCTGCAGCGGGGAAAGTCTAGAGAGGTTTACAGATTTCTGTGTTCCCAGACTCAGGGACCTTCACATCAGCATGTAGTCATTCTTGAAATTGAAGAGTGACTTACATTTATTTAATTTCCTAAAACCTCATTCATTTGTAGTTTTTAAATTTTTTTAAAAGTTGAGATGTAATTGACATACAGCATTAGCTTCAGATGCATGATAAAATGATTCAGTGTATGTAACACTGCAAAATGGTCACAACAGTGTCTGGTTAACATCCATACAGTTAAAATATTTTTTCCTGGGATGAGAACTTTAGAGGCTTATTTTCTTAACATCTTTCAAATATACAATGCAGTATTATAGTCGCTGTGCTGAACATTATACCTCCAGGACTTACTTTATTTTATAACTGGAAGTTTGTGCCTTTTGACCTTCGTTAGTTTTGACCACATCATTAACTTGAAATATTCTCTGTTTATAATAATCTTGTTCCTAAAAGGCAGCCATCACCATTATTTTGGGATGTGTGATCAACACACCAAAGTTTGCCAGGAATCTGCCTTGGAAGTAACTACAAGACAAGGGTTTGGTAGTGTCCAGGGGTCCAGAATTTCTGTCTAGTTCTGGAAAGATTACTGACTTTGGGCAACTCCGCCGTTTACTGACCTCTGGTTTACCTCTTGGTACAATGAAGATTGTTCAGCCTGAAGTCTCACGGTCAGGCGTTGCATAATGCAGTGTCCCTGTGAAGATATCCGTCCATGAACGACAACCAAGGCCCTTTCAGAGTCATCTACCCCCTCCCCGGCCCCAGCAGCTGATAGAGCTCCAATGACTGTGTTTGTGCTTGAAACTTTTATCATCTCTTTACAAAGATTTTCTGGTTTAAACTGGTCTTCTCGTAATTACCGAAGTTTTGTCTTTGCCTCCATAGAATTTACACATGGGGTAAATTCTAGTGTAGTTCTAGATTGTTATATACCAAAAGGTTTTACCACTACATCAGTGACCCCAAATGTGATTGGCTGTAAGAATCACCTGGTGACTTCGCTGCTACCCTCCCCCTTTCTCCCTTCATTTCCCTCTGCTTGCAGAGAATATCTGCTGTGGGGGATTATTGTTACTCATAAGTAAGTGGTGCCTTTTAGGCAGAAACAAAGAGATTTTATAAACAATACCTTTTGAATGATCCATTGTCACTGATATTCCTTCTTTATTCAGGCACTTTGTGGGAATTTTGAACAAGACTTCTGGCCAGATGGAAGTATATGATGCTGAATTGTTCAACATGCAGCCACTGTTTTCAGGTAGGTTCTAGTTATGAAGGCTCAAGGAAAGGCTGAATATTTTAGGTTTGCTGGATATATCAGTTTGACTTGTAAACTACATTTTGTAGCTGTTTTTTAAAGGTTTTCTTTTTTTTCATTTGACAAAGTTTTAAAAGTGCTTTTACTCAGCAGATATTTATTGATGACCTACTATGCCCCAAGCACAAGTTAGGGGCTGTGAATATAGCAAAACAGACACAGATTCTGTCCCTGCAATGTTTACAGACTGAAGATCAAAATCTAATCTTAGTTTAAGCAAGTTGAGCAATGATCAGAGCAGAGTAATGGAGGGCATGTCTGATACTCTTTTTCATCGAGGGCCTTTCTTAATTCTTAATGGTTCTAGTTGGGGTAGAGGTTTTAGAATCACTGGTAGGTTGTAGAAGTTGCTTATAGGTTGGACAGTAACATTCAGGTTGATGCAAAGTCTCTATACTTTGTTTTGTTTTTTTTTTTTTATTTTTTTTTCCTACACTTTGTAATTTGGGAAGAGATCTATTTTTTCTCTAACCCACTGGGAGAAGTTGCAATACCTCTCCCCTCTGGCATTTTAGAATGTATTGGGCTAGAGTAGGATCTTTGAAAATGATAGATAAGATGGTCAAACTCAAGGGGCTCCTGTTTCTAAATCTTAAATACTGAGAACCATGGTTGGGGAGGGAATTAAATAAGGATACCTTCAGAGGCATTAGTTCTAATAACTTCATTCTGGCAAAGCAGTGGTCTCAGCCTTTCTGAGAATCTTGTGAAGAACCAGAAGTACTTCTGAGAAACATACGTAATATACAAAAAATATGAGATTTTGCATATAATTTTAAAGGTCATCTGTGAGTTTCCTAGGGGTCCATAGTCTCTAGGTGAAGAATTCCCTGCTTTGCAAACAAAACAACGTATATTATCCTCCAAATGCTCTTCTAACTTCCAATGAACAAAGAAAATTGTTCATTAATTTTTTATTTAAACACATTTGTAAATATTGGTTAATTCTAACCAACATATATAAAAAATACACACACATTTATTGGGTTCTTACTATGCTCTGGGCACTGTTCTAAGCACTTTCAATGCATTATATCGCTTACTTCACTTTTTTTTTTTTTTTAATCAATGATGAACCTGGGACAGAAGTTAAATGACTTTGGCAGGAACATACTGCTGTTATATGTAAGAGACTTGGGATTTAAATGCAAGCAAGGTCACTTCAGAGCTTATGTTCCTATCCACTAGATTATTGCTCCTTATATGAATACTCTGTGGGAGATCAGAGAGCTTCATGTAAAATAATACATACCTCATGTTTATGCCTGCTTTTAGGTCTTAAAATTAAAAAAAATTTTTTTTTATTGAAGCATAGTTGATTTCTAGTATTTTGTTAGTTTCAGGTGTATGGCATATGATTTTTTTTTTTTTTTTGGCAGATGGCATTCCAGTATAGATTATTACAAGCTATTGGGTACAATTCTCTGTGCTATCCAGTAAATACATGTTGCTTATCTATCTTATGTATAGGAGTTTATATCTATTAATCCCATACTCCTAATTTGTACCTCCCCCACATCCAGGGGCTGGTTGGCTCAGATCATGTGCCAGGCTGTGGTGTGGAGAGCCCATGCAAACCTTCCTTTCCTTTCAGATCCCTTTGTGGGGGGCAGTGGTGGGGGTCCCAACCCTATTACCTGGTTACCTGGAAATTGTTCTTCTGCCCGTCTCCAGTTAGTTTTCCATGAGAACTGTTCCACTTATAGATGTATTTTTGATGTATTTGTCAACAGGAGGTGAGCCCCATGTCCTCCTCCTCCTCGGCCTTCCTGATTCCTCCTCCTCATCTCTTTTACAAGAAGGGCAAAACTATATACTGGAAAGAGCATGGGACTTAGTTTCCAATCCCATCTCTGCATTGCCTGGGGCAAGTCATTTCACCTGGAGGCCTCATGTTTCCCTGGATCCCTTCACTTGATTCCGTAGTTTATTCTCCAGATCCTCTATCTGTATACTGAAATATTGAATGTTCACAGTACCCATGCATGTTAAGCTCTGGGAAGTCCTGTAATAGAGAAATCTGGTTTTCTTAGATTAACTGTTAACCAAATATTAAACACTCTTACTGTCTGCAGGCAAACTTAACAATTTGCTTTTTCTCTTTGCTTAATGTTTTGTAGATGAATCAATTGAGAGTGAATCAACACTGGAGAGTCAAGCCAAATCGTTCAGAGAAAAGGTAAGTGTGACGGAGCTAAGATGTGAGGCTAAAGTGAGTTCCTTCCAGGCCTTGAATTTCTCCAGCAGTAATATAAAAGCACACGGTTCTCCCTGGGCGCTCCCAGTTCGTTCAGTCTGTGGCTCTCTGGACAGCTCCTACCTGCAGAGGCCGCTGTGGCCTCACAGAGAGCAGATGCCCTATCTGGGGCAGCTGTGCATGGCTCTGTGCCAGCATCTGGAACTGGTTCTCTGCTGGGCTGTCACTGCAGGTGTGGTATAGCACTTATTCTCAGGATTTAATCCAAGTTTCAGAAAACACTGGTTGTAGCCTGGAAACTTCACATCAAGACAAAGTAAACTTTTAGGATTGTCAGTGTAGTAGCTTCCTACAGGCTCATCTCATCCTAGGATGGCAGACTGATCAGATCTTTAGACTGCCTGCAGCACTATATTGAGAAAGGTGTGGGGCTGTCTGCAGGCTCAGAGGGGGAATGAGTGATCTGTTAGCAGTGTCTGTTGTGGGTGTAGGATCGGAAAACGGTGAGCCGTGTGCCCCAGACTTACTGACCCTAATTCTAGTCAAGTCTGTTCATTTTACAGGTGGAAACACTGTTGATTTATACATAGCTCATTATGGTTTATAAAACAAGCACTTCAGATCTCTTAATATCTTTTGGCTCTTACAACAAGCCTATGAGGTAGTTAGGTATGAGTCAGCCCAGTTTACAGGTGTGATGTTGACGGGCTCAGAGGGAGCTGAGAGTTTCCGGTAGTCACACAGCTAGGAGCAGCAGTGCTCAGCCTGTCTCCAGTGACCAGATTTGTCTTTGGCACAGATGGATTCTTGCATTGAAGCCTTTGGTACCACCAAACAGAAGCGAGCTCTGAACTCCAGGAGAATGAACAAAGTTGGCAGCGAATCTTTGAATCGTGCAGTGGCTAAAGCCGCAGAGAATATCATTGATACAAAGGGTGTGACTGGTGAGCAGCTGAAACTTGGGGTTAGAGGCTGCTCCTCGAGACAGCTGTCCCTTCTCTTGGGGTCCTTTACCTGCCTCACAGATGGACATGATGGGAGTTAGGGCTGTATTCCTTCCTGCTTCTCCCTGAAGGCCTTCTTTGGAATAGACTCTGGGAATTGTAAGAAACAGCTGACAATGCTTGCCCTCTGTGAGCTCAGTTGAGTAGTTTTTCTATTAAAATGGAATTTTAGGAAATTTTAGAAAACTTTCCATACCCTATGATTATATAAATATTTTTGTATATTTTCTTTCACTACTTTCACAGTTTTACTTTTTACATTTACATTTTAATGACCTTTTTTTTTGGTCTGTGGTACAAACCTCATTTTATCGTTTCCAAATGATTAGCGAGTTGTCCCCAACTTCATCTTTTCCTTGTGTAAAAAATGATTTAAAAAGTCATCTTTATCGTTTTAATTGGGTTCTGTCTTAATTGGGTTCTGTCTCAGCATTCTGACTGGCTGTTCATGTAGCAGCAAATGGTCCTTCTAATTCCAGTAGCTTCACCATCCAGTTTATTGTCTGATGGGGCAACTTCATCCTTATTATTCACAAATGTACGCTGTTGTAGCATACTTTTTCTTCCAGATGATCTTAAGAATTATTTTGTCAAATTCCCTCAAAATCCATTTGGGATTAATATGGGGAAAATCAGTATCTTTATAGTACTATGTTTTCCCATTTAGAAACGTAGAAATATGTCTCCATATGGTCAAAGTTACCATTTAATGTCTTAAGTAAATTTTTCAATTTTTTTATTCAGTTTATTCTCAGCTATTAACAGTAAACTTAATAGCTGAAGACATTTAAAAAGAAAAAAAATTCACCCATTTTCCTATCGTTCTTCAAGACCAGCTGTTACAGCTTTCCTGTTTTCCTCTCTCTTCTTGTCTGGGTGCATCCTTAATTCAGATGTGGTTATTCCTGTATGATAGTTACAGTTTTATAATTTGATCTTTCTCTTTCACTCACAACACGTGAGGTTCAGATGAGGGGGTTCTGGGCCGATGATAATCTCGAGTGCCCAGGTTGCGGAGAGCGTTGGGGAACCCAAAGCTGAGCAGGTGACACTGACGCTGACTCTTCCTTTATTGAAAAGCCCTGGTCAGTGACGCCCTCCACGATGACTTGCAAGATGACTCTATCTATCTTCCTCCCTGCCACACCGATGCAGCCAAGCCTGAAGACGTGTATAAGTTTGAAGACCGTATCCTTCTTGCAGCAGAAACGCCACTTCATTTCCCAAGTAGGGGTGTGCGCACAGCAGTGCCATGGCCAGGCTCTCTAAGGATGTTGGTGGTCCTGTGATGCTCATAAAAGCTCGCCCCAGACGCTTGCTGTTGCCCCAGCACTGTTGCTGGGAAGTCAGCGAGGCTTCCCCAGTAGCTGAGGACACACGGCACCCCCGGCCTCTCAGCACCTGTGAGTCAAACCCATCCCTCAGCAAAGTGCCCACAGCTCGGCTCAGTGGGTGGGGCTTACTCTCCACAAAGAGTTAAAATATGACTTTTAAGTTGGCCAGTGCCCAAAGTCTAAGGCAGGCTGATTTTGTGAAAGGAAAGGTTAGAATGTAGAGTTTCCATGCTTGTGATTCTACTCAGATGGAAGATGCCTGCAGCAGCTTTGTGATAAGACAGAAAAGTCCAGGCAGACTATGAGCTCTGGGCTGGGAGTTGGGAGAACTGAGTCCCAAAAGCTCTGCCCAAGCAGACTGTGTTATCATCCCCTGTCAGCCTGTTTTCCTGTTTCTAAGATGAGGCTGTTTCAACATGATCTAGCTAGTTGATGTTTCCACTTTGGTTGGGTTTTTCTTGACCTGTAGCTAGTTCTTTCCCCTGTGGAGTATGATGCTCTGCAGAGCCCATCTGAAGCTTTCAGGAATGTCACCTCAGAAGAAATACTGAAGATGATTGAAGAGAACAGGTACCCCACTTGGGCGGATGGAGAGTCTGGGTTGTGGTGTTGGGACACACACTTCATGTAGTCAGATATGAAGGAGACCTCGGGTGTCAGTGAGGACATAGGTCTCTAGCATTTGGACATGAATGAGCTTGTGTTTCCTCCAGTGTTCGGGCTCCTAGGCCTATTGCCCCAAGGCTGTGGGTGGCATTCAAGGGAGAGCGTTGGCCTCTGAGTGCAGGGGTCGTGTGGCCGGGCAGAGGGTGGTGAGGCCTTGTTGGCTGGGGCTGAGCACTGGGGCTGACCTGTATTCCCCCCACAGTGATACACCAGGTCCAGGGGCTGGCCTGGGAGTAGGTGCCTGCCGAAGTGATAGTTTATCTGCAGTGGTGTGTTGAGTGAGCTTTTCTGAAATTGAATTATATATATTACTTATTTACTTGTTTTTATTGTCTATATTTTTGGTTGTGCTGGGTCTTCGCTGCTGCACAGGCTTTCTCTAGATGTGGTGAGCAGGGTCTCACCTAGTTGCAGTGCTCGGATTTCTTATTGCGATGACTTCTCTTGTTGCAGAGCAGGGCTCTAGGGCGCCCAGGCTTCAGAAGTTGCTGCACGGTAGCTGTGATGCACGGGCTTAGTTGCCCCGGGGCATGGGGGATCCTCCCAGAACAGGGATCAAACCAGTGTCCCTTGTATAGCAAGATGCATTCTTTTTTTTTTTTTTTTTCCATTTCTTCCTGCTCTTTTTTGTTTTTTTTTAATTATTTATTTTTTTGTTGCACCGGGTCTTCACTGTGGCATGTGGGATCTCATTCCCTGACCAGGGATCGAACCTGAGCTCCCTGCATTAGGGAGTCTTAGCCACTGGACCACCAAGGAAGTCCCGCAAGATGGATTCTTAACCAGTGGACAATCAGGGAAGCCCTGAATTATGTTCTTTAAATATAATGTGTTTTAAATAATTCAGAGGTGATTGCCTCTAGTCCCCTCCCCCTTTTTTTGGCTTTAAAAACAGCTTTTCTTTTATGATGGTAGTGGGGAATTTTTTTGCTTTTGAGTTTTTCTTTTAATAATTTTATCTTGAAAAAATGTTGTCAACCCTAGATTGGTTCCCTAGATATTTGTTTGGAAATTTTATTGGTCAGTGAAATCCAAAGTCTTAGAAAATAAATTTTTTTCTGCTCTCTCTCTAAAGATCCATTTCCAAAAAAAGCTTCATTGCTGGTTCTTTGTTGTCTTAATGTGATTGTGGCTCAGGGCCAGGTACTGGAATGAACTCTAGGCTGGGAGTCTGGAGAACTGAGTCCCCATCTGCCTGATGGACTGTGTGGTCTTCCCCTCTCTGAGCCTTAGTTTTCCCATCTGTGCAAGGAGGCTGCCATGAGATGACCTTGAAGAGCTTTTTATGGCTGTGATTCCATGCTCGTGATAGTGGTAGAACAACAGTATGTAAAAATAACAGCCAGCACTGATGGGACTCTTCCCTGTGCCAAGCACCACTTTAATTGTATTGTCTCATTTACTCCACAAAAATCCACAGGGTGAGGGTACTTAATTTAGAAGTAAAGAAACTTTAGAGGAGGTGTTCAGAAACTTGCCCAAGCCACTGCATGGCAGGGAGGGGATTCAGACCCAGGCAGTTGAGCGCCCGTGCTCCGGACCACCACATCAGGATTGGGCAGCTATGGCCAGAGTGCTGAGCCTTGGACACTGCCTGTGAATAAAGTTTTACTGGAACATAGCTTCAGTCATTCGTTTGTGTGTTAATCAGTGGCTGCCTTTGCTCTGCAGTGGCAGTGACCATTTGCTCACGACATGTGTATTCACTGTCTAGACCTTTACGCCCCCTGCACTAAATTCATGCTCCTCCTATTATAAGGAGCTGGTGGGATGGCCCTTCCTCAGCAGTTGACTGTATAGCGGGTGTGGGGGGTGCCTACTGGCTGGTCGTACACATTTCCCCTTTTCTCTCCCTTGTTGTAGTCACTGCTCCTCTGTCATAGAAGCACTGAAGTCTTTGCCATCAAATGAGGAGAGCCGAGACCGCCAGGCGCGGTGCATTTGGTACCTGGACACCCTCATCAAATTTCGAGCACAGAAGGTGATTAAGCGGAAAAGTAAGTCCATGATAGACTTTTTTTTTTAATTGAAATACAGTCGATTTACAATATGTTTGTTTCAAGTATGCAGCAAAGTGATTCAGTTACATGTGCAATTATACATATATATATTCTTTACCAGATTTTTTTCCATTATAGACTATTACTGTATATAGTTCCTTGTGCTATACTGTAGGTCCTTATTATTTTATATATAGCAGTGTGTATCTGTTAGTCCCAAACTCCTAATTTATCCCTCCCTCCCTTGCTTTTCCGCTTTGGTGACCATACGTTTATTTTCTATGTCGAGTCTGATTTGTATAATTTTCTTTAGATTCCACATAAAAGTGATATTATATTTGTCTCTCTCTGTCTGGCTTAACTCATGATAATCTCTAGGTCCATCCATGTTGCTGCAAAGGGCATCATTTCATACTTTTTCACAGCTGAGTAATATTCCATAGAAATATATATACTACATCTTTATCCATTCATCTGCTGATGGACATTTAGGTTGCTTCTGTGCCTTGGCTATTGTAAGCAGGGCTACAATGAACATTGGGGTTTATATATCATGATAGGCATTTTATTCTAGTTATTTCCAGCCTGTTATCTGTCTGTAATTATTAGACTAGCGCTAGTGAGAGAAGAAATGGACATGTCTTTCCAGGTCTTCATTTATAACTGTGTAACAGTGGGGTACTGCTGACGTGCTGAGGGGACTCGCCAAGCTCTTTCCTCTGAAAATAAGGTCGAGCTGGATTATACGATTGCTCAGCTGCTTCTGTTCTGTGTTAGGTAAAGTCTAACATCCAGTCCGATCAAGTGAATGTTCCAGGGGATGGTTAGAAATAGCTGTATGGGGAGAAAAGTTGGCCTTGCTTGTGAAGGCCTGTCCACACCGTTGGGTCAGCTCCTTCTGGCTCGGAGGGAAGTCAGTTTCTGCTGGTAACCCATGTCACCTGTCACCGGGGCATGGGTGTCTGCCGCACACTCGGAGCCACCCAGAGTTGGAAATCCAGAGAGAGACCTGTGATTGGAGGCCTAAGGTGTGTCCAGTCATGTTACTGTGATTGGGCACCTGGGGTTTTGGAACACCTCATTCCGCCATGCTTCACAGATACCACGGTCTTTACAAATTGGAGGTTTGCAGCAACCCTGGGTTGACCAAGTCAGCACCATTTTTCCAACAGTCTGCTTACTTTGTGTCTATGTGTCATGTCTCACTGTGAATATTTTCAACTTTTACATTGTTACATTTATTATGATAGTCTATGATCAGTGATCTTTGATGTCACTGCTACAACACACTGAAGGTTCAGATGATGGCTAGCAATTTTTTTAGCAGTAAGGTATCTTTTAATTGAAGTATGGACATTGGTTTTTAATTTTAATTATTGGACACTTTTTAAAAAACGTGATAGGCCTGCACACTTAGGAGACGCAAGTGTACTGTGAACCTAACTTCAGGCATTGGGGAACCAGGCAGTCCATGTGACTTGCTTGATTGTGGTGGTCGCGAACCAAGCGTGCATGACTCTGAGCCGTGCCTGCTCTCATGTTTTTCAGAATCTGCTTAGTTCTTGTTTCACATTCCAGTCTCCCCTCCTGTCCCTCTCCCTCAGCTTCCTCCACAGTCTGTTTCGCTTTCTAACATCTTTGAATCATGTGTCTCTAGGCCTCACTGGAGTCTGGTTTTCTTGTCACTGCCCCGTCATGAACATCTCTTGCGCACATATGGTCTGCAGGCGAAACACACCTGAGCCTGTGTTGATTTGCGGCTGTTCTGTTTCATGGGCCCCTTTTTTGTCTTCCTGCATGCCTCTGTTTAGTCCAGGGGCCCACTGTTACCCTTGTCTCCCAGCTCATAGGTGAGGCATGGCCTGAGAGTTTTGAAAGAAAATGATCAAACTCCACTTTGTCTTGTAGGTGCCCTGGGACCTGGAGTCCCCCACATCATCAACACCAAACTACTAAAGCAATTCACCTGCCTGACCTACAACAACGGCAGGT
The DNA here is from genome assembly GCF_033118175.1 of Dama dama. NCBI lineage: Eukaryota > Metazoa > Chordata > Mammalia > Artiodactyla > Cervidae > Dama > Dama dama. The sequence continues at coordinate 67,947,313 of NC_083709.1, forward strand.
CAGGGGGCTTGACTTCTTGGCTTTTGCCTATAAAGGAGAGAGCAGGATTGCGGGGGAGGGGGGCTTGGATCGCTGTCCATGTTCAGAGACACTGCTGAAGTGGGCACTGCTGCTTGGCGGGGTCTTGGGTGAGTGAGTTTAGGCAGCACTGTAGAGCAGACGGTCCCTCTGGGAGAAGTTCACACCAAGGCTCTGGGAAGTCCTGCAACAAAGACTACCCCAAACACTTTTTCCAGGGACGCCTTCCCAGTGTCCCCAGAACCAGTGTTGTATGGAGAGGTGGTGATGCAGGCAGGGGCAGGCCAGGGGGATGACTTTGGGGAAAGCTCCCTAAGCAGCACACCTGGGCTTCCTTCCTGCTGTTTGCTTGCCGCGTGTGTCCTGCTCGGACTGCTTGAAGAATCATGGGCAGCCAGGTGTGGAATGACTGTTTCCCCAGCAGCCCTGCTGAGCAGGCTGGGAGGATGGGGATGGTCTGTGCCAGTGCAGGCTCCAGCTGTGCCTGGGGAAGGTGGAGATGCAACCTTTTTGTCCTCCCTGGAGGGACACTGGGATTGGCTCCACTGTGTGTGAAGGCTAGGGCAGAGCAACAGGACAAGGGATGTTGCTCGGATTCCTTTTCCTCTCCCTGAGATGAGAAGACAGTTGAACGCATATGGGAATAGGCTTGGATGTTTTCCTTTCCTTTTGGAGAAATCATCTTGGAGTTTAATTTTGTCTCTCTGTTTCTACCACTGATTTGCAGTTTGCGGAACTTAATTTCAGACTCTATGAAGGCAAAGGTCACCGCCTATGTGATCTTACTGGCCTTGCACATCAACGACTTCCAGATTGATCTGACGATGTTACAGAGGGACCTGAAGCTCAGTGAGAAAAGGTGAGCAGGACAGAAGAGAAAGCTCTCCTAGGGAGCCTTGATGTAGTTCTGGTACTGCTAGAAAGCATGAGACACAATCAAGGGACCTGGGGACAATCTTTAGATGAATGAATGATTGACTGAATGGATAGGCAGCCAGACATTACTGTGTCTTCACTATGCTAGGCACAGTGTCAAATCTGCCATGATCTCCCAGTGATTTCTCTTAAGAATCAGTGGAAGAATCTTTGGTTCAGAGAAAGCAGTGACTTTCTCAAGGTCACCCAGTCAAGGGGAATAGTTGGGCTTCAGACCTGAGCCTTCCATTCCCTTGTAACTGAGCAGCCTCCAGTCTCCAAGTTGCTGTCCCTGGAAAGAGGGATTCTGTATGATTCTGATGGGGTAACTTGGGGGTGGAGGTTGCATAAGAGAACCCCAGTTTCAGCTTAGCAGAAAGCACTCTCAGAGTCGGATGGAAGGAGCTACCAGGGGAGGTGTCTAAGGCAAGGCAGGGCGGGAGTTTGGCAGGGCTGCCACATTCACTCTTCTCTGACCGAACTGGGAAGGTTGGCGGAAGTGGCGGCCTTTTCAGGCCCTTTCTAGCCTTGGTAGAAGGGATTCAGACTGAGTAGGGAGCACAACCTCCAGGGCGCTGAACTGCAGGGTGTGTTGGCCTCTGTCAGTGATTAAGGAGTATCTGACATCCAAGGATGTGGTGGTCCAAGAGCGCCTAGAAAAACACCTTCATCTGGACTCTTCCAGTCCGGAGCGGGATTATTCTGAGGGCTGTCCACACATGGCCTTCTCACGGATAGTGAGGTTGACCATACAAGAGAAATAGATTCTTGGAGCCTGTAAAATTCTGTTAAGTGCTTGATCCTTGTTATAGGAAGTAAACAGTTTATCAATAGGAGCCAGATAACCTGGTTTTCTATCACGTGTATAGGCATTTTCTAACCGCTACACATTGACACGGGAGTCTGATGGCCTTCAGCGATCTTGTTGGCCTCTGCTGGGAGCTTTGCTCCTGCGTCCACCTCTGGGATTCTGTCTTTGAGGCATGGAGCACAAATGTGCCTCCCACTCCTGCCTGCTAAGCTTCCCGGAGCATCACATTGAGGAGACTCTCCCTTGTTTTGTGTGTTTGTTCCTTAGGATGATGGAGATAGCTAAAGCCATGAGGCTGAAGATCTCCAAAAGAAAGGTTTCCCTGGCAGCAGGCGGGGAGGAGGAGCACAGACTGGGCACCCTGTCCATCCCGCTGCCTCCAGCCCAGACCTTGGACCGTCAGTCAAAGCGAAGGAAAATCACCTAGAGGCGTGCTTTCCAGACACAACAATTTGGCCATTCCTTCTATTCATTTGCATTTTTATTTTTAAAGAAAGAGGATTAAAGAAGCCGCCTTGCTTTGGCATGGGTATGAAGCCAGACGCCAGCCCCTCAGTTGTGCTGGTCTGAAGCGGAAGCATAAAGCAAGGCCTTGTTGGACTCCACCTCTCTGCTTTGGTGTCACCATGACTGTAAATGGCAGATGGTTCATGTGTGGGATGTGGGAGGGTCGGAGCCAAAAATCTCACAGGCTGAACCGTGGGCCACATCTAATGGATAAAGACTAACATTAAGAGAAATGTGAGGTGCTATGCTTAGGTCTAGAAGGGCCGGTGGCGTCCGTGGTGAGGACAAAGCCCAGCAGGGCTGGGAGAGGAGGCTTGAGGTCACCAGTGTGATGGGGTTGCCAAACAGGCTAATTTAGTTCTGGGCTGCTGAAACAGAGCAGACCCAAGTCAGAGGAAGTGATTAAATCGGTTGTTCAGCTTGGCTCAGGCCACACACAGGGCAGGGGTGAGCCCTGAAAGCCAGTGAATTGGTCAGAGCCCAGTACAGAAAACAAATGGTCCTAGATGTTCTTAAGGAGAAAGGTGTTTAATGGTACAAAATTGTTAAAAAGTTGCAGGAGCCGGTATCAGGAAGTTGCTGCTAGAACTGCTGAGTTCAAGAACACAGCTTGGGTGGCCAGCCAGGCATGAAGAAGCCACTTGAATTCATGATGCTTCTTGAATTCAGCTGCTTCCTGAATTCATGAAGCTGGTAACTTGACACTGGAATGCTGGTTCAGCCACCCATGCTTTCAGTATCCAGGCTTCCACCTCCTGGCTTGTCAGCATGGACAGCCCAAAGATCAAGAGGCTGACCTCCATCTTGCTTCCTTCCTCTGTGAGTACACACGTAGGGATCTCATTTCATCCAGGATCCTCGCAGCGAGGGTGTCTTAGAAATAGGTTTCAGCCCTCCAGCCCCTAGTTACAGGAAGCCATACCAGAAGCAGATGGGAAGGGCTGCTTCCTGCCACCCATCTTATCTGCCAGGGGACTGTGGAGAATGGGTGTCCAGAGGGTTGTTGTGAGGAACGCGACTGTGAGGCAGACTCAGGTATATGGCTGATGCTCAGACTCAGCTCTTCAAGGATCTCCTGAGGCAGCGGGAGCAGTGCAGTATGGGGGGTTCATGCTGGGGGCCGGGGACAGTGGAAGAAGGAAGAGAGAACCCCGCTCTCTCTGGAAATGAGAAAAGAAGACATTTACATAGCAGCTAAGCCATCTGTTAGGGAAGACATGGTAGAAATGGGCCTCGGATGATTCATTCAGGGCATGTGATCCTTGTATTTCTTTGAGTACCAGGGTGCGCTTGTCAGAGCCACTTCTAACGCACGGCCAGGCCTGAAGTGCCCATTTTCCGTGTTCTTGTCTGGTTTGTCCCCGTTTGTGTCTGGCCCTGGGAAGCAGGCACTTCCCTCCAGCAGAGGTGTGAGCAGGAAGTCTAAATGCCTGTTGTTTTTCTTTATCTAAGCTGTTGCAAAAATCAGGTAATGTGACTGCATCAAAAAAAATAATAATCCTGATCTGACTCTGGGAAAAGAATCCCTAGTGTGTTTGCGGGTGTCATCATGAATACTTTTAGACTCTGATGGTTTTGACACCTTGAAGCTTAATTTCCAGCAGTGATTAGATCACGGCACATGACCTGGCCTCTGAACAGCCTCTGTCCTCATGGGGAAGCAGTCACCGTGGGGGTCACTTCCGTCACTCACACTGAGGGGCGGTGTGGATGGGGAAAGGCCTCGAATGGTAAGTATACCGCTGACCTTTGGAAACGTGGATCTGAACTGCCTGGGTTCACTTAGAAATGGACTTTTTTCAGTAGTACACACTGCAGCACCACATGAGTGGTTGGTTGAACTTGCAAATGCAGAACCACAGATACAGGGGGCTGGCCTGAATCATGTGGATTTTGCAGCTATGTGGAGGGTCGGTGCCCCTACCTGTTGCATTGTTCAGGGGTCAGTTGTATACTTGTCCTGGGTGACAACAGGTGTACTTTACTAAGTGTAGGCGATGCAAGTTTTTGTACATCAAGGGGTTTGTGGATCAGAAAGCTCAAAAGAGGGCCCTTTCCACCAAGTCTCGAGAGGGCGCCTAGCACTGCCCAGTATGTAAGCAGCAGTGTCTGGAGCGAGCCAGAGTCCACGAGTGGTACCTTCTTTCCTTGGTAGATCTGTCTGGCAGTCCACACATTATTGTAGAATAACGGGATTGCACTAGGTTTTTTCTGGCTCTAAAACCCCACTTATTTATTAGTGCGTTCACAGAGGAACCTTGATCTCACCAAGTTATTTGTCATAATGTCACTTGATGATCTCTTTGAAGAAAAAAAGACTGTGTGGGCTAGAGGCTTATACCCTTAATAAGATTTACAGTTGATGGAATAACTTATAGAATGTTAACAGAATGAAGTCCGTTCCCTGGAGGGAAGTCTCTGTGGCCCTGACCTGCTGACACTTAACAGTAATGAGATCAAAGAAGGAATATTTAACATCCTTGCAGAGGACTCAACCTGGAAATAGCTAATTAGGTAAAATTTTTTAAAGCATCTTCTTTTAAGAACTTCATTTTGATATAATGTCATACTTAGAAAATAGTTGCAAGAATAAGAATAGTAGTGTATCCTTTACCCAGGTGCTCCAGTGGTTTCTGCATTACCCTATTTATTATTTGCTTTATACACATATATTTCTTTTTGAACCATTTGGGACAATTTGAGAAAAGCACCCTTTTTATCTTAAGTACTTCAGTGTGCATATCCTAAGAATAATGAGAACTTTCTCTTCCATAAGTGCATTATACTTACCAAAAGCAGGAACTAGAGCAGTGATACTAGGATCTGGCCCACAGCTCATATTCACATTTTGTCCATCACACTTCATTGGTCTTATTTCATCTGAAACAATTCCTCAGTCTTTGCCTTTCCTAACCTTGACATTTTGAAGAATAAATTAGCTATCTTGCAGAGTATCCCTCAACTTGGGTTTGTCTGGCATCTCCTTTATGATTAGATTCAGGATACACATTTTTGGCAGGGAATTCACAGAAGTGTTGCTCTGCCCCATACGCATCACAGTCGCAGCATGTGATGTCGGTTTGTCTTTAAGGTTATAATCTCTCCACTTTGGAGTTACTACTTTTATTTTTGTAGTTAATTTTTGGAGAAATACTTTAAGTCTCTAAAATATCCTGTTCCCCATACAATTATTACCCATGAGTTTTAGCCTGGATTGATCATTTTTGCTGAATCAATTCCTGTGATGGCTACAAAATGGTGAGTGATTTTCTCACTCTGATAGTTTCTTACACATTTATTGTTGGCATTCTGTTGTTAAGGAGCTTTCTTTTCTTACATTAAAATTTTTTGTTCATTTAGTATGGACACATAGATTCTTATCCTGTGAATAGTTACCAATTATTTTGATACTCAGATTGTACCACATTTGGCCAATCTGAGTTCCTTCAAACTAGCTCCTGTATCCCTGTCTTTTTAAGGATGCTTCCTTATTTTCTGGCACAAGATACTCTAGCCGCCTTGTACTTTCCTGCTCTGGCCCTGGAGTCAGCCTGTTATCCAAGGAGCCTGGGTGGATGACGTGACTGATGGGCCCAGACCAAGAAGTGAAATACTGTTCTGACAATCAAGACAGACAGCACAGTCAGGCAAGAACTGGTTTCTAAGCAGGGGTGACAGGTGTGAGTCATTCAGACTGCACTAGAAGGTCATGTTAGGCTTGACTTCAATTTAAAAGGATGATCACAGTGAATGGGCCCAGTGCAGTGGCCCTAACTGCACCCTGTGAAAGTTCTGGACAGGAAGGGAGAAGGAACTAGCAGAATGAAGATGTTGCTACTGGGAGACTACTCAGGTTTGGAATAAGACCAGCAGGCCCCAGGTGAGTCCACTATGAGGACTGTTCAGGGAAGAGAAGGAAGGAGAGGGAAGAAGGTGGGCCCGGGGATGTTGCCAGACAGGTGTCCGCTCATGTGCTGCTCCAAGACCCAACTCTGGCTCTTGTCTGGTCTGGCCAGAGCGTGCCCACCATTCACTATAGCCAGGCCCGCCTCTGGCTACAGGGGGCAGTGGCCTCGACAGGACTGGGAGGCCTCGGTGATGAAGCTGTAGTGGGTTTTCTAAAGTATAGTTGATCTACAGTGTTTTAGGTGTACAGCAGAGTGATTCAGTTAAACATATGTATCTAGCTGTCTGTTTTTCTGATTCTTCTGCTATAGGTTATAGTTATTCAAGATACTGAATACTGTTTCCTGTGCTGTTCAGTAGGTCCTGTTGTTCATTTTATATGTCATAGTGTGTATCTGTTATTCCAAAATTCCTCATTTTCCCCCTCCCCCCATTTTGGTCTTTTTTGTGCTTATACACTCCCATCAGCAGGCATCAGTATTGGGCCTGACTGGCCAGCAGGGAAGGCTAGGGAGGCCGCAGGGTAAGCTGCTTGGGTGGGGAACAGCCAGGACCTGTGAGGTCCACACAAGGGTTAAACCTTCACCTGTGGCAGGGCACCCTCGGGAGGGGGCTTAGCTGCTGCAGAGAAGCAAGCACCCCCAGGAGAGCACAGCTTCCTTAGAGAACCCTACCTTCTGATCCATGATTTCTGCACGTAAGAGCTGGGACATACCTCCTGAGGTGAGAGACAGGACTGCTAAACTCTGTCTTCCTTGAGTTTTCCAAGATCCGCCCAGGCCACTGGAGTGGATCTAGAAAAATGACCAGATGGTGAGGAGACAGTCTGCAAACTGTCATGCATGAACTGAGGGCAGGAGAAAGTGGACCCGAGGGGCATAAAGATGCTGTCCATAAACCTCTGGAGAGTCGCCACAGAGGGAAGAGAGATCCTTTGGGGGCTCCAGAAGGTAAAAGTAAAGATACTGGGAATGGGGTCGGGCTTGTTTCCTTGTCCATCTATCCATGTGTCCAACGCTTAGGGAGTTTGCTTGGAGTTGGATATAAAGGACCAGCAGGGCATGACCACACAGCTTGAGAGGGGGAATCATACATATCCACAGAGTCTTTGAATGCAGAGGGTTCAGTGTTAGCATGGGGATAACGTGGGCGGGTAGGAGAGCCTGGAGGAGGGGCAGGTAACTAGGAGATCAGGCATGTAACTAGGATTTGAAAGGGTCAGGGAATGATGATGAAGTAAGGGTGTGGGTAGGATTTAGCCAGGGTGATAGATTTTGGCTCATGTAAGGAAAAAATACCCAGATAGAATGGGTTCTCTTGGGCAGGTCTGGCCTGTGTGGGAGAGCAAGCCATGCACTTAACCAATGCTAGCTAGCTACTCGGAGCAGTCCCCTTCCAGAAGCTTCCCCAGCCACGGAAGAGCCAAGACAGGATGGGTGGCCGGTGTCCGCTCATGCCTCCAGACGGCTTGGCAGAACATGGGCACTGTCCGTGTGTGTGTCCTGGTTGTCCTGTTACGGAAGCCCTAGGTTAACAGCCTTCCCCACGCCTCTCCTTACAGCCTCTTAACACCTGGTAGGGAACCTACTGAGCCTTAACAGGCACCCGCCACTCAGAACACAGGTCCCTCCGGGGAGAGCAATCAAGATGGTGAAGTAGTACGCCGGGGCGCTCACCTCCGACAGATACACCAGAATACATCCACATGCGGGATGGTTCTCACCACACATCTATTGGGCCCTGGCAGAAGACCTCAGACCCCTGAAAGAGTGAGAATCTCCACATAACTGGGTAGGATGAAAGAAAAAAGGGGGGAGGGGAAGGAGTCCGGATGGGACCTGTGCTCTTGGAAGGAAGCTGTGAGAGAGGAAAGGTTCCCGCACCCTGAAGTCCCTTCGTCAGCAGAGATCAGCCAGGATGTAAGGGAGCTTCAGGGCCTCGGAGGAGAGCACAGCCGTCAGTCGGCAGCTGCTGGGACAGATGGAGACCCCACAGACAGACAGTGCCCTGGCTGCCCCCCCAGCCTGACGTGTCCACAGCCCGGGGGCCGGGCGCAGCAGCCTGGGCTTCGGGGGTCAGACTCCATGAGAGGACTGAGGTGAACTTCGTGGAAACGGCCTGAAGGGGTTGGCGTCTGGTGGCACCGCACCTGAGGGTGTGCTCAGGACGCCTGGGCCACCTTCAAGGGCAGGCACCACTGTGGGCAGTGTGCGAGGGGAGGGGCGAAACCCACCGTTACAGCCTTTCTCACTGCGTCAGCTCTCAGGCAGCAGGACACCATCTAGACCAGCAGGATCTGTCACAGACTTCGAAAGCTGCCGCCCCCTTGGATGCGGGAGTCATCTCTAGCTGCTGACTTCCGCCCTTCTGGGCTCCAGGAGACACTTGTCCAAAGAAGAAATGGCCAATAGGCATGTGAAAAGATGCTCAACATTGCTAATTACTAGGGAAATACAGATGAAAGCTATGAGGTACCACCTCACACTGGTCAGTATTCCATTCCTCATAAAACTAAAAACAATTACCATATGACCCAGCAATCCCATTCCTGGGCAAATATCCAGACAAAACTAATCCAAAAAGATCCGTGCACCCCTCTGTTCACAGCAGCACGATTCACAATAGCCAAGACATGCAAACAGCCTGAATGTCCAGTGACAGATGAATAGATAAAGATGTGCGTACATACAATGGAATACTATTCAGCCATCAAAGAGAACAAAACGATGCCATCTGCAGCAACAGGAATGGACCCTGAGATTATAAAGTGAAGTCAGAGAAAGACAAATACCCTAAGACATCACTTAGACGTGGAATTTAAAATATGACAAACAAAGGCTGTAGGTCCCTCAGTCATATCCAACTCTTTTCAACCCCACGGGCTGTAGCCCACCAGGTTCCTGGGTCCATGGCATTCTCCAGACAAGAGTAATGGAGTGGTTAGACACTCCCTACTTCAGGGGAGCTTCCCGACCCAGGGACTGAACCTGGGTCTCCTGCATCGCAGGTGGATTCTTTACCGTGTGAGCCACCAGGGAAACACCTTATGAGAAAACGAACCCGCCTACAAAACAGAAACAGACTCGTGGACATAAACTCAGCTGTAAAAAATGAAATTTTGCCATTTGTTACAAGGATGGATTTGGAGGGTATCATGCTTAATGAAGTAAGTCAGAGAAAGACAAATGTATGATAGCACTTATATGTGGAACCTAAAAAATAAACTAGTGAGTATAACAGCAAACATACTCTTAGATCTAGAGAATGAATTAGTGGTTACCAGTGAGAGATGGTGAAGGACAGGGAAGCCTGGCGTGCCGCAGTCCATGGGGTCGCAGAGAGTCTGACATGACTGAGCGACTGAACAACAAGTGGGGGAGGTAAGGGTAGGAGTTTAAGAGGCGCCAACTACTGCTAATAAACTACAGGATCGTGTACAGCGCAGGGAATACAGCTGATATTCTACAAGTGAAGTATAACCTTTAAAAATTATGAACCACTATGCTGTTCACTTGAAACATACATCCACTATACCTCAGTTCAAAATATTTAAGAAAAAAAAATATTTAAGAGAAAAATTCTAAAACTATCCTAAAAAATAAAAGTCTTTTAATTAAAAGAGCACTTAAATACTAAGTACTAGCTTCCTACTCAAGTGACGTGTAGATGCTAAATGAGTCAAGCTGAAGAAGACATGGTCATGGATCTGAAATCCCTTTGCAGACCATCAGGTCATCCACACCAGGGACCTCACTGTTGCTCTTCAGAAAGCCCATGGGGCAGGCAGGCCTGCACCATGGTCCCCGACCTGTGAGGACACAGACCTTAAAACCTGGGATCCTGTAGGAACAAGCTGAATGGACAAGATGGCCCTGGGTCTCCCGCCTCCTTCAGTGGAAGCTGTGGTACCTCTGGGAGGCAGAGAGGTGATGGGCCTGCATCCAGCGCTCAGGACCCCCAGTAGATACCCAGGCCAAGGAAAGGACCCCCCAAAGCGCCTCTTAAAATATAGAACTTTATTTTGGTTGCTGAGATTTTCATAAGCACTTGGTTCACAGAAAAGTCATTTGTTACAAAATCATAAAAGGCAGCATTCTGTACAGCGACTCACAGCGGGGCCACAGGTTAAGTGCAAAGAGCAGTGCTGGGGAATGCAGGGACCCACGCTCTTGTGCCCCACGTCCTCAGGGAGACCGAGCCCCTGGCTCCCTCCAGCCACGCCCTACCGCACCCGGGAGAACAGCACCAGGGGCCTGGCAGAACCTCCCTGGGACACCAGCTGCGGGCACACAACCATGACCTCAGCAGGCTGGCGAGGCGCCGCGTGAAGGGCCAGGTTGGCGAGGCACTGTCCGGGCTGAGCCGAGCCTGCGTCAGGCCCCCTTCCTTGAATAGTGGGTCTGAGACCGCCTGGCTCTGGAACCTTCACACAGTCACAGCTGAGCTTAGCAAAGCCTTCCTCCCTTTCCTCAGGCTCCTAACCCTCCCCGTACCCTGGGCTGGGACACAGGCGGTGACCTTCGTGGAGCTTACAGCTGAGTCAGTGGACAGGGACGGACCTGGGCAATTTCTAAGCAAGACAGAGTGCCCCCTATGGGGGCAGAGACGGGGCAGAGCAGGCTCAGAGGGCAGAGCGCTGCCATCCACATGGCGTTCTGAGCCTGGAAGAACGGGTGGGGCCTGGGCGTGCATAGTGGTGAGGAGGGCGCGCCCAGAGGTGAGGAGAGCGTGAGCCAAGGCACAGAGTGGGAAACCACAGTAGGGTCTGTAAAGGCAGGTGGTCAGTCATCCATGAGAATGTGGACACAGACAGGGCCCCAGGCACCTCCATCTCCACCTGTCTGGCGCCCAGCGGGGGCGGCTGGTCTGGGTGTGCTTGTGGGATTCGGATCCTCCCTATGCCGCAGGCCCTGAGTCAGCCTTGTCCTCCCGAGTCTGGGGGCAGCTGGAGGGGGGAGCAGTCAGGTGAGTCCTTGCACGGCCGGGCCCTCACCTGCACACCTAGCCATTTGGGGGAAGCCTTCTCCACACGCCCCTCCTGCTTCCCGGGGTGTCCCGGGGGCAGCCTGCCAAGAGAAGCTCCTTACCTCAAGTCCCTCCTCCCTCAGAGGTCCACGTCCAACTGTGTCCTTGAGGAAACCAGACCTCCAGCCTCCCCGACAGTAGGGTGCGTGCGGCAGTATCCGCGGAGAGTCAAAGTGAGGTCCAGGAGAGGGGATGACTGGGGCTCTTTCCCTCCCACTGGAACCACTCTGTCCCTTAAAAGTACATTCGTCCTTCCCTGAGAAGATTCTGGGTTTGGTGCGTGTAGTTCCCTGTAACTCAAACAGAAAACCCTGGCCAAGGTTTCAGAATCAATTTCCCCAACTCTTCATCATCTCTACAAGAGCTCGAGGGACTAGAAACCCACCAACTTCTGTTCCCTTTTTCTCCTTGAAAAATAATTCCATGGTTGGGGAACTAAGATCCTGCAAGCAGCACGCATGGCAGAGCCAAAAACACCAACCAGCCAAACCAACACAAAATCCAAGCTCCTTCCTGCTGAGGGCTGCAGGGCCAAAGGGCTTTGGAGGTACCTAGTTCTCAGCGCCCAGAAGACTCGAGAGCCTGCTTTTCAGGGAGGAGATGAGATGAGCAGGAGCCTTCACAAGCACTGCTTCTTCCATCCTTGAAGGCTGCAACCTCTTAGCTCGGCCCGGCAGGGCCTGAGCCTGACAGCAGGGTATGTGCCTGCCTCCTGGGGTCTTTGGACGCCCCCAGCTGCCTCCTCCCGCAGCTCTCCGTTCTTACAGGATGGTGCAGAAGATGCTGCGTTTGCTGTGGTAACCACCTTCCACGTGGGCTGTGATCCTGGTCGCCATGGCTGTCACCTTCTGCCCACCGTGGGCAGCGGAGGGGCCTCGGAGAGAGTTTTCAAGGTGAGGCCGTGCTGGTGGGTTCGCCAGGCGCCACGTATCAGACCTGAAGGGGCAAAATGAGAATGCACTCTTTGAGGGTCTAGAGCATTTGCTGAATGCCCCGCACAACCTTACCTCTGGCTCAAGATCCAGGTGTTTAAATTGGGGTATAGGTTGTGTCTCCCTAGTTAAGTGATAGCAAAAGGGGGTGGCACATGCATGCAGCTAAATCTGATTCCAGCTCTGCCTTCAGTTCTGATGCAACCCTGGACATGTTCCCTCTCGTCCTCTATTCCTCCATCTTTAAACAAGGATCTAGATAAGACCAGTGACTTTCTCTTTTTTCTTTCGTTCCCCCAGGCCCCATTTTTTCCCCATTATGTACAACCATGAATGTCATGCAAGCTTTAGTCATTCATTTACTTTGAGTTTTTGGCCGTATACCCTGCGGCATGTGGGGGCCTTAGTTCCCTGACCAGGGACTGAATCCGCAGCCCCAGTGTTGGAAGGCGGACTCTTAACCACTGAACTGCTGGTGAAGTCCCATACAAGCTTTGTTAATCATCAGCAAAAATGAGAAACTACCTAAATATTCCTCAGCTGATGTGCCCATTCTGCGGCAAAAAGAATGAGTGACAGATGCGACACCACAGGGGAATCGGGATACACTGGGCCAAGTCTAAGAAGCTAGGCCCGAAAGACGACACACTATTTTATTTCTTTAGATGACACTCTGGAAAATGCAAATCTACGGAGGACAGAAACTGATGGGTTTCCAATCTCTTAAGCTTTTGTGGAGGTTATGAAGGGTTAGGGAAAATCAAATGATAGTGATGGTTTGATCAGGACTTTCTGACCTAAGTTATGAGGAATCACCTCTAATACATATCAGATCCTAAACTGCTTAAACCAGCAAGACTGTCTTGTATTTTTAATGACAGTATTACAAGTAGGGCTGGCAAGGTGTGGGCAGTGTCAGAGGCTGGCTACCGTGGGGTGAGTAAAAGCCCAGGAGTATTTGTTCAAGGGGCAGCAGCGGCCACAGCAATAAACACTCACGTGATAACCTCAGATATGCTACGAGGTCACAGGACCTTATTTTATCTTAAGTTGGTGCTACGGACATTATCAAGTGGATTTTACTAAGGTTCAGAGATGCTGAGTAAATTGCCCAAGGGCACATAGCCAGTAACTGGCAGAAGTGAGATTTGAAACCACATACCCCTGACTCTTTGAAAGCTTATTCCCTCCTAGGGAGTCAGGCTCAGGTTCTCTACCCAGGCTCAACACAAAGGCCAAGCACAGGCCTTTATCTGACCAGAGCTGAAAACTGGCATGACTAGGGAGTGAGGGTTGCCACAATCACTGGGCCTGGCTTCCCCAGTGACCTCGCTGCGGTTCTGGAAGATTGGTTTAGGCACCCCATGCACTTACTTCTTGAAGACCAAGAACCTGTTGTTCTGTATAACGCATTCTTGGTTGCTCGAGCTCTGCTGGAAGATGGTCTTGTTGGTCTTGCCCTGGAAGATGGTGTTCTCCTGCACCAGGGCCTTGGCGTGGCCCTGCACTGCAATGCCGGAGGCCCGGAATGAATGGATTCGGTTCTTTATTACCTGGGAGAGGCAGCCAGAGCTTGTCACACCTCGGGGACTGGTGCGGAGCCAGGGGACTGAATCACCAATTATAAAACCGAGGGGTACAAGCACGCTGGGTGGGTCAGCACTGAGCCGGGGGAGCTCATGGAAAGGCTGTCAGGCCAGCCAGAGAACCAGAGGCGCTTCCTGGGAAAAGTACTGGGTAAGCTGTGGGAGTTTCTCAGGCACAGAGCAGGGGAGAGTTGTTCCAGGAAGAAGGAACAATGTGAAAAGGCCCCTCAGACTGAGGGGGTGGTGCCAGAAGCAAGGGCCATTGATGACCCACTGAGGCGACAGTGAGCCCTCCTCTGCCTTCCGAGTGCTTGGATGCAGAGCCAAGTTCTTTACTCCTTGCCGACGTCAGGGACTCACGAAGCCACAAAGCCAGAAAGAGGCTCTGGGACCGTAATTTCACAAGGGGAGGGACTGGGTCTGCTTGGCTCAACCATGAAACCCTAGCACCCGACCCAGTGCTTTGCATAAGCGTGGAGCTCAGAGCTCAAGGTCCTGTGCGGAAGAAAACCAGGTGAAGGGAGAGACAGCACTGAGGGAAGTGTCCTGTGAGGCAGGGGTGGGCACAAACCGTAGAAGTCAAAAAGGGGCACCTCCCACAGCCTGCGGGATCAGGGAGGGCTTCCAGAAGACAGTGACAGCCAACGGGGACAAGGCTACTCTGGGTAACGGGACAGTGTTGCAAGGCCCCAGGGCAAGACCTCATTAAGCACCCACTGCAATCCGGGTCCTGAGTGAGATTATTCCTCTAGGAGAAGAAAGCTGAAATAGCCCTGATCTTGACCTGAAGACTGTGAAGATACCTCAGGGGGCACCTCCCCCAGCTTCCTGCCAGTAACCCTCCTGTGTGAAGTGCCCCCTGGATCTTGCAGACAGGGTTTAGGTGGCACCCCTGCAGAGTGCTGAGGGTTTGTGGTTCTGTTTCTCAGCAGAGAGGGCACGAGAGCTCCCCTAGGACTGGCGTAGGCATGCACATCTCACGCGCGCGCACACACACACACACACACACACACACACACGGCTCTCCTAGGACTGCTGTAGGCATGCATGTCACACACACAGACACACACACACACACACACGGCTCTCCTAGGACTGCTGTAGGCATGCATGTCACACACACAGACACACACACACACACACACGGCTCTCCTAGGACTGGTGTAGGCATGCATGTCACACACACAGACACACACACACAGACACGGCTCTCCTAGGACTGGTGTAGGCATGCATGTCATACAGACACACACACACACACACACACACACGGCTCTCCTAGGACTGGCGTAGGCACGCACATCTCACACACACACACACACACACACACACACACGGCTCTCCTAGGACTGGCATAGGCATGCATGTCACACACACAGACACACACACACACAGACACGGCTCTCCTAGGACTGGTGTAGGCATGCATGTCATACACACAGACACACACATACACACACACACGGCTCTCCTAGGACTGGCGTAGGC